>NC_056730.1:671983734-672029227 GCF_019279795.1 Protopterus annectens | reverse complement strand
TTAAGGTGACGGGAACCTGTACGTATGAATGAAGCTAGATCCCTCAGAACCACAAGAGCAGGTGACGTACACCTTGACACTGTCATTAATAGAATGTGCTGGTGGGACAGATTAATCACCCAGACACTCACTATGCTGTGGAACAACATCCCAGTACATGTGAGGCCGAGCACCTCGCTGGCCTTGTGTTAGTATTTTGACAAGGATGTCTGAATTGATTTATTTAACTAACCTTCTAAATGAATATTTACTTTACCACATTGTGCATCTTTACATTTCATTGATATATTTTACATTAGTCATAATCATACGGTTTATCTCTATATATTATGGTTCATTGATATTACTAGGTGTCTGTAGTTCTTTTAATATATTGGCACAATCCCTAGAACATATATATGTAGCTTAAACACTCAGACATTTTGAAAACATTATGTTGGTTCTTCTTTCATATATATACATATATTTTTATTTTTCTATGAAGAATGTACCTTTTGAAGCAATGTCTGATTTACTCACTGTGTGTAATCTGTAACCCAAGTAAAGTTTTTTTGCTTGTTTGCCTTTAAGGCATTTAATTAATACTTAGCACATCTAATTTACTGACCAATTAAGGGTTTTAAATGTAGTAGGTTGGACTGCATTGTATGTATTCTGAATAAGTCTGCTTATGAAGCAGACAAAAAGAGCTTCAATTAACTATGGTGACTGCATTTAATTCCTGGTGGGCTCTGAGTGGTCACTGACGGTGTCTACAGTACCTCATTTTTGCTTTGGACTTTCTCAGCTGGTTGTCTGTGTTTTTTGTATGGGGAATGTCAAGTGTAGTCCCTATGTGTATTACCTGTGTAATGCCTTACTGCGGCAGTGTAATTCCACCGGGTTTGCAGTTATGGGTGCCATCTTGGTCATACGCTTGTCCATCCATGTGAATTGCCTACTGGACACTGGTAAAGGGCTGTACACATTTCACACCTGCATTTAGCATTCTACGGTGGATGCTTTGCATTATTAGTGGGGAGTAAGGCAGGTACTATGCCCACATCCCTCCCACGGGGCAGGACAACGGATTATCTGCCAGACAACACAAAGCCCCATTTCTGCATACCCAAGATCCCATGGCTGCAACCCTCGACAGTACCCATTACACATCCTTCATGCGTGCGGGACTGGGATGTGGGCCTTTATGTATGGACACGTCGATCTGGGTATTTATGTTCATATGTCCTGCGTTTCATGGACACTTGTCATCAACCTTAAACACGCTGGTGGTGCATATGTCTAACTGTGCCGTAGCCACGGCTATAGCATCGTCTGTTGTTCAGAAACGTCTGGAGTGAGTTCTGTGAGAAGGTATGTTTGGGTCCTTCAATGGACACCAATGTGCATATGTAAAGTTAGATGTTGCTGGACTGTGTCCAACTGGCCAGTGCTTTTGACTGCTGCTGTATGTTCCCCAATCGCGGATGTCTGTTTGACTACCCATTCTTCGTGGTGCTACGTAACCAGGTGATTTAGAGCTGTGAACAAATGGTGTACATCCAAAGATGCAGGTTAGCAACTGCTTCAAATAAACCTCAGACGTCCCAATAGGACATATCCGTCACTGTATTTTCAACATAACACCACCGGAACATGTAGATCGCCTATGTCTTCATTGAAGCATGTTTTCTTCATAGGTGGGAACGCCATAGTTTACATATCCCAGTTGACGTTGTTGGTGTGCCATTAGTTTGTGTTCCACAGGTCGCCCATCTGTTCCACAGTATGGTAGCGAGTGCTCCCCCATTTTGTTGCTGGCAGATTGAGTGCTGTGTACGCCGGTGTTTGCATGGCGGTCCAACTTTGTATGGGGAATGTCAACTGTAGTCCCTATGTATATTTGCTGTGTTATGCCTTACCGCGGCTGTGTAGTTCCACCGGGTTTACAGTTGTGGGTGCCATCTTGGTCGTACGCTTGTCCATCCATGGGAATTGCCTACTGGACACTGGTATAGGGCTGTACACATTTCACACCTGCATTTACCATTCTCCGGTGGATGCTTTGCATTATTAGTGGGGAGTAAGGCAGGTGCTACGCCCACATCCCTACCACGGGGCGGGACAAAGGATTACCTGCCAAATGACACCGGCCCTGTTTCTACATACCCAGGATCCCTTGAGTGCAACAGTCGACACTACCCATCACACATCCTTCATGTGTGCGGGACTATGATGTGGACGCACCTCTATGGACTCGGTACCCTGGGTATTTCTGTGCATATGTGCTGCATTTCATGGACAGCTATCATCAACATTGAACACGCTTGCGGTGCATATGTGTAGCTGTGACGTGGTGACGACAATGAGTTCACGTGGGTGATGCAGGAAGCTAGCAGGCATTCAATGAATGAAATTTTTGGGTCCTACAATGGACACCACTGTGCATATGTAAAGTGTAGAGCTTGTCGGACTGTGTCCTTGTGGCCAGTGGGTTTGACTGCTGCTGTGTGTTCACCAATCGCGGATGTCTGCTTGACTACCCATAGTGTGTAGTGCTACGGAAACCATGTTTTCCGAGACCGGAACCAAATGTTGTACATCCAATGTTGCAGGTTAACAACCGCTTTAATTAATCCCCAGAGGGGAAGTATCGCCACTTTATTGTCGGAACGACACCTCCAGACTAGGTAAATCACGGGCACTTTAGCCCGGTCTTACCGGCCATTTGCAAGTGTGATTAGCAGACACGTGTCAATACATGTATGATAATACATATTGTCATGCCGAAGTTAATCTATGTTATTTGGACAATGGCTTCTGCTATTGACATCCATTGCTGTGGGTGTTGCTGGTTACCATACACATGGCTTTCTCAAAGGCAGAATTCACAATTCTGAACACTACTGTGGTCTCCTTTAAGGACCCTGAGCCAGTGGTCAACAGTACTGCAGCCACTGCATCACTTACATATGCCGTCTACCGTACCTACAGGACTGCATGGATCAGGCATTCCCTTACCCAACTGTGGTTCATTGTACCAATGCCAAGCATCCAGTGTGGTGTACCCCAGCCATACACAAGCTGTACAGCGAGAGGAGGTGGCTACTACAAGGCGGAGCAGACACCTTGTGAGGTATGACACCCTTGGTCATTATATGTGTAGAGCTACAGGCTGTCATGACATGGTCCGGGGCACGTTCCACAGATATATCTACATGAACCTGGCTGACAATCATACAGCCTTCATTTGCTATGCTGGACACCTGCCAGGTCACTCCCACATATGCTCTGACTGGGTTCACGATGATGTGGAGTTTACTCAACATACACACATTGCCAAAATACGGGCTGACAGGTTCGGTGAGGACATCTACACACCCCCCCCACATGACGAGATGTCTGTACTGGCGGTTTGTGGTCCCCAAATGTTCGGTGAGCCACGGGTGGGACATGCTCTCTCCAGGGTAGTGAACATAGCATCCATGGGACCAGCTGGTGACCCGACTGTGTACTCCACGATCTCATTGAGGAATTAGACCCACAGTTAGGACAGCTGTTTGTTTGTAGCCTCACCTCGGGTAACGTACCCGGGTTGTGTCGCACGGCGACTGTGGTTCCACGTCACAGGGCCAATGCCTCCAGTGACCCTGGTTATTACTGTCCCATTACCATGAGGAGACCTATCTGCAAAGACATGGGAAGGGATCATACTGCGGCTCGTAGATGAAGGCATAGGGGACCTGCATACTTTGCATCCAACACGGTTTGGCTTGGTCAGGGGCGGTTCATGCGTTTAAAGCATGTTTGACGTTTTTGCGACAGTCACCGAGGCCATTGATGGGGGTCTTGCAGTCCATACAGCCTACCTCGACCTAGCAAAGGCCTTCAACACATCACCCCCCTCAGGTATCATTGATAAACCCATCGGCTTGGATGTGAACACGTACATCGCAGGATGGGTTGTAAACTGGCTATGTGACACGGCCCACGCGGTCATAGTTGCTGGCAGCATGTCGGACCTACTGCCTGTCGCAGGCGGTGTCCCACGGGGCTCTTCCCTGGGTCCACTCCTCTTATACATCTACATTTCCACAGTACAGGCACACACAGGGGTGTTATGGGCGACATTGTTTGTAGATGACTGCGAAACGGGTGCCATAGTGGGACGGACATCTGACACGGATATCCTTCAAAGGGGCCTCCCAGATATGCATATCTGCTGTCAGGGACATGGCCTACAGCTAAATGCAAGGTAATGCAACATCATACCTGTCGAGGAGTACTAGGACACCCCTGTCCAGCATATGGGTGGCAGTCCACTGAGCGCAGGGGTGATTACCAGGGATCAGGGGTTGTCGGTCACCATTCGTTCAACACACACGTTGCTATCGTGGTTCGTTGGGACTTCTACATTGCCCACCTGTTTGTGCAGGGATTCACATGTAGATCAGGGTAGGTCATTGTCTCCTTGTACTCATTACGTGTTACACCTATGATTGAGTACAATGCCCCGTTCAGAATGTCTGTGACCCAACACCTGCAGCAGCTGGGAAGGCCCCGACAGTTCATCCACAAACGGATGCAGGGTCTCAGGAATATGTGTTATGCTGACCAACTGAAAGGGTTCCATCCCTATTCCGTCGCATACCACTTGCCCAGAGGTGACCTGTGCCTGGCATCCAAGGCCAGGTCGAACCCAGATTTGATGACTATGCTTCACCTAAAGAATCTAGATCCCTCAGAATCACAAGGGCAGGTGACGTACACCTTGGCACTGTCATTAATAGAATGTGCTGGTGGGACACATTCATCACCCAGACACTCACTATGCTGTGGAACAACATCCCAGTACATGTGAGACAGAGCACCTGGCTGGCCTTGTTTTAGTATTTTGACAAGGATGTCTGAATTGCTTTATTCAACTAACCTTGTAAATGAATATTTACTTTACCACGTTTGTAATCTTTACATTCCATTGATATATTTTACATTAGTCATAATCATAGTGTTTATCTCTATATATTAGGGTTCATTTAGATTACTAGGTGTCTCTACGTCTATTAATGTATTGGCACAATCCCTAGAACATATATATGTAACGTATACACTCAGACACTTGGAAAACATTATGTTGGGTCTTCTTTCATATTAATACATATAGTATTATTTTCGCGGAAGAATGTACATGTTGAAGCAATGTCTGATTTACTCACTGTGTGCAATCTGTGACCCGAGTAGACTTTTTAGCTTGTTCGCCTTTAAGGCATTTAATGAATACTTAGCACATCTTATTTACTGCCCAATTAAGGGTTTTAAATGTAGTACATTTAACTGCATTGTATGTATTCTGAAGAAGTCTGCTTATGAAGCAGACGAAAAGCGCTGCAATAAACTATGGTGACTGCATCTAATTCCTGGTGGGCTCTGAGTGGTCACCGGCCGTTTCTACAGTACCTCAGTTTTGCTTTGGACCTTCTCATCTGGGTCTCTGTGTTATTTGTATGGGGAATGTCAAGTGTAGTCCCTATGTGTATTACCTGTGTAATGCCTTACTGCGGCTGTGTAATTCCACCGGGTATGCAGTTACGGGCGCATTCTTGTTCAGACGCTTGTCCATCCATGTGAATTGCCTACTGGACACTGGTATAGGGCTGTACACTTTTCACGCCTGCATTTACCATTCTCCGGTGGATGCTTTGCATTATTCGTAGGGAGTAAGGCAGGTACTACGCCCACATCCCTCCCACGGGGCGGGAGAACGGATTATCTGCCAAACAACACAGAGCCCCATTTATGCATACCCAAAATCCCATGGCTGCAACCCTCGACAGTACCCATTACACATCCTTCATGCGTGCGGGATTGGGATGTGGACGCACATGTATGGACACGTCGATCTGGGTATTTATGTTCATATGTCCTGCATTTCATGGACTCTTGTCAGCAACCTTAACACGCTGGTGGTGCATATGTCTAACTGTGCCGTAGTCATGGCTATATCATCGTGTGTTGTTCGGACACGCCTGGAGTGGGTTCTGTGACAATGTATTTTTGGGTCCTTCAATGGACACCAATGTGCATATGTCAAGTTAGATGTTGCTGGACTGTGTCCAACTGGCCAGTGCTTTTCACTGCTGCTGTATGTTCCCCAATCGCGGAGGTCTGTTTGACTACCCATTCTACATGGTGCTACGTAACCAGGTGATTTAGTACTGTGAACAAATGTCATACATCCAAAGATGCTGGTTAGCAACTGCTTCATATAAACCTCAGACATCCCAATAGGACATATCCGTCACTGTATTTTCAACATAACACCACCGAAACATGTTGATCACCTATGTATTCATTTAACCATGTTGTCTTCATAGGTGGGAACGCCATAGTTTACATATCCTACTTGGCGTTGTGGGTGTGCCATTAGTATGTGTTCCACAGGTCGCACATCTGTTCCGCTGTATGGTAGCGGGTGCTCCTCATTCTGTTGCTGGCAGATTCAGTGCTGTATGCGCCCGGTGTTGGCACGGCGGTCCAACTTTGTATGTGGAATGTCAACTGTAGTCCCTATGTGTATTTCCTGTGTTATGCCTTACCGCGGCTGTGTAATTTCCCTGGGTTTGCAGTTGTGGGTGCCATATTGGCCGTCGGTTGTCCATCCATGAGAATTGCCTACTGGACACTAGTATAGGGCTGTACACATTTCACACCTGCATTTAGCATTCTCCGGTGGATGGTTTGCATTATTAGCGGAGAGTAAGGCAGGTGCTACGCACATCCCTCCCACGGGGCGGGACAAAGGATTGGCTGCGAAACAACACCGAGCCCAGATTCTACATACCCAGAATCCCTTGACTGCAACAGTCGACAGTACCCATTACACATCCTTCATGTGTGCGGGACTGTGATGTGGACGCAGTTCTATGGACCCGGTACCCTGGGTATTTCTGTGCATATGTGCTGCATTTCATGGACAGCTATCATCAACATTAAACACGCTTGCGGTGCATATGTGTACCTGTAACGTGGTGACGACAATGAGTTCACGTAGGTGATGAAAGAAGCGGGCACGCTGTCCTTTAATGAATTTTTGGGTCCTACAATGGACACCACTGTGCATATGTAAAGTGTAGAGCTTGTCGGACTGTGTCCTTGTGAGCAGTGGGTTTCACTGATGCTGTGTGTTCAACAATCGCGGATGTCTGCTTGACTACCCATACTGTGTAGTGCTACAGGAACCATGTTTTCCGACACCAGAACCCAATGGTGTACATGCAATGTTGCAGGTTAACAACCACTTTAATTAATCCCCAGAGGTCACGGTTGGGAGGTATCGCCACTTTATTGTCGGAACAACACCTCCAGACTAGGTACATCACGGGAACTTTAGACCGGTCTTACCGGCCATTTGCAATTGTAATTAGCAGACACGTGTCAATACATGTATGATAATACATATTGTCATGCCGAAGTTAATCTATGTTATTTGGACAATGGCTTCTGCTATTGGCATCCGTTGCTGTGAGTGTTGCCAGTTACCATACACATTGCTTGCTCAGAGGCAGACTTCACAATTCTGCACACTACTGTGGTCTCCTTTAAGGAGCCTGAGCCAGTGGTCGACAGTACTGCAGCCACTGCATCAATCACATATGCCGTCTACCAGTACCTACAGGACTGCATGAACCAGGCATTCCCTTACCCAACTGTGGTTCATTGTACCAATGCCAGGCATCCAGTGTGGTGTACCCCAGCCATACACAGGCTGTACAACAAGAGGAGGTGGCTACTACAAGGCGGAGCAGACACCCTGTGAGGTATGACACCCTTGGTCATCATATGTGTAGAGTTACACACTGTCATGCCATGGTCCAGGGCACATTCCACAGATATACCTACATGGACCTGGCTGACAATCATACCACCTTCATTTGCTATGCTCGACACCTGGGAGGTCACTCCCACATATGCTCTGACTGGGTTCACAAAGAGGTGGAGTTTACTCAACATACACACATTGCCAAAATACGGGCTGACAAGTTCGGTGAGGACATCTCCACACCCTCCCCCACACATGAGGAGCTGTCTGTACCAGCGGTTTGTGGTCACCAAATGTTCTGTGACACACGGGTGGGACATGCTCTCTCCAGGGTAGTGGACATAGCATCCATGAGACCAGCTGGTGACCCGACTGTGTACTCCACTATCTCATTGAGGAATTAGACCCACAGTTAGGACAGCTATTTCTTTGTAGCCTCACCTCAGGTAACGTACCCAGGTTGTGTCGCATGGCAACTGTAGTCCCATGTCACAGGGCCAATGCCTCCACTGACCCTGGTTATTACTGTCCCATTACCATGAGGAGACCTATCTGCAAAGACATGGGGAGGGATCATACTGCGGCTCGTACATGAACGCATAGGGGACATGCATACTTTGCATCCAACACGGTTTGTCTTGTTCAGGGTCGGTTCATGCCTTTAAAGCATGGTTGACATTTTCGGGACAGTCACCGAGGCCATTGATGGGGGTCTTGCAGTCCATACAGCCTACCTCGACCTGGCAAAGGCCTTCATCACATTACCCCCCTCAGGTATCATTGATAAACCCATTGGCTGGGATGTGAACACGTACATCACAGAATGTGTTGTAAACTGTCTATGTGACACAACCCACGCGGTCATAGTTGCTGGCAGCATGTCAGACCTACTGCCTGTCGCACGCGGTGTCCCATGGGGCCCTTCCCTGGGTCCACTCCTCTCATACATCTACATTTCCACAGTACAGGCACACACAGGGGTGTTATGGGCAACATTGTTTGTAGATGACTGCAAAACAGGTGCCATAGTGGGACGGACATCTGACACAGATATCCTTCAAAGGGGCCTCCCAGATATGCATATCTGCTGTCAGGGACATGTCCCACAGCTAAATGCTAAGTAATGCAACATCATACCTGTCGAGGAGTACTAGGTAACCCCTGTCCAGCATATAGGTGGCTGTCCACTGAGCACAGGGGTGATTACCAGGGATCAGGGGACAGAGTTTGTCGGTCACCATTCGTTCAACACACACGTTGCTATCGTGGTTCCGTGGGACTTCTACATTGCCCACCTGTTTGTGCAGGGATTCACATCTACATCAGGGTAGGTCATTGTCTCCTTGTACCCATTACGTGTTACACCTATGATTTACTACATTGCCCCATTCGAAGTGTATCTGTCCATACACCTACAGCAGCTGGGAAGGCCTCATAGGTTAATTGTCGTACAGATGCAGGATGACATCATTTTGTGTAATGCTGCCCCACTTGTAGGACCTCTGCCCCATTCAGTCACATACCTGTTGTTTAGTGTTGACCTGTGCCTGACATACGAGGCCATGTCAACCCATATGTCATGTGTATGCTTCACCTACTGTATCTGCATCCCTCAGAAACACAAGGGCAGGTGACATGAACCTTGTCACGGTCATTAATGGGATGTGTTTGAGTGACACATATATCACCCAGACACTCACAATGCTGTGGATCTACATCACAGTACATGTGAGACAGAGATCCTTCCTAGCCTTGTTCGCGGGTATGTTGTCCATTGGATGGGGAATTGCAGGTATAGGCCAGGGATTACATCATTATCACTGCTTGACAGAGGTACAGCAATATCATAAGTATTTTATCTCAAGCACAGAAGGTTGGCAAAGTCATCCTAACTATGGTGTAGGGTTATGGCTGAACCTGGGACGATGGCCTACCCTGTACCTATGGACGTATGAACCTATATTCATAGTTTGTCACATTTACACTTGTCTATCCCTATCCTCTTTCTCAAGTGTATATTTCTGTGGCACATGATTGTCCTCTGTATTACTTGCAGGTATGCTGTCTACAGTGCACATACGTCACAGTTGATGACAGTGTATCTGTGTCCCTAACACTGTGATACTGAGGACTACCACACATCCTTCACAACATTACATGCATATGTCCATTCTATTCTTCTTTGGCCTATGGGGGGGTGTTAAGGCAACAATTACACAAGTCCCTGTTTGTGCATGCTTCATGTTGGTGTTTGACCAGGCTCCGTTGCAGTCGTGTGTTGGACGGTAGTGTTTCTGTGTGTTTGGCATGTGTTTTATTGCGGTACATCTGTGGGAGGTGTGGTTGGCACATGTTCCTCTTTGCAGGGACACCCATCCTGGGGTTTGTGTCATGCATCTGCACTTGGCACGTGCCATATGTCCTGTACTATTCCCACAGTCGTGTATGCCTTCATGCACTACTACTGCGTGTTACTGGCTGTTTGTATGTGGTACACATGGTGATTGTGATGGTTGGCTTGACCTATTCCCATGCTAGAACATACACATCTGTCAATTACGTTGTTTAAATCAAACTGTAACACTCATTCGTCTTTTCAAAATGACAGTCAATAACACAGGAAGCTGAGATTAACAACGTTTTACTACTGTGCAGCAGGAGGCAAATAACTATGCAGTACAAGTTTAGAGTTTTGTTTTACTCTATACATGTAACAGCTGTATGAGTATTGTGTTTACAATCATCTTTTGCACACATTAATGATGTGGTCAGTCACAGGGCATTTACATCACTATAGTCCACAATATTGTATTCCTACAACAGTGCTAAGGTAATGCTTATTAAATGTTTTCCCATGAGGATAGCACAGCCTTGCGAGCCACATAGTCAATTAGAATGTACTTGGTAAATTCTGCTCTGTCACGGTTCCAACACTGTTCAGATCCGGTCGTCACTTCATTTCCTACTAGGTTCCTTTGTCTCTCTGGTGAGCAGCTGTACTCTGTGTTAGATTGAGCTCACAAGGCCATCCTCCTCAGTGGAAGGATGACAGATATACCTGTACATACATTTATTATTCTCTAACCCAGCAGATGACTAATGCTGAATGACATACACCTGCTGCACTGGTTACTGCCAGGGTCAGGGTTCAATCACACTGCAGCTACACTACAGGCAATTACATGCATGATAAGCTCTACTGCCATATTGTAAAATAGAATAATATGCATTATACACTATTTGCTTCTAAACTAGCACGTCATATATATGTTTAAATATATATTTTGCTAACATTCTCCCTCCTTTGATTGCTTCTATTCTATCCAGAAACATATACAACATTATTTCATTCCCTAGCCTCTTCCTCTCTGGAGCGTTTAACTAGGCAAGTAATTTGTTGTACATTTCAGAAAGGATTTCATTTTGTATTGACAAATACCACTACAGGTCTTGATACATAGTCTTGGTTACAGATACGTCGACAGAGTCCCTAAGTAATACTTACATGCAAAGTATCCGCATAACAGACACATGCTCCCAATATGAGCAGAACAACACAAATGGCAATCAAGATATTCAGTATGACTGAACCCCATCCACCAAATGGTTTGTGGAAATGGTTCGTCAGTGGGTTTGGGCCTGGTTCCGCCATGGATGACACCTGCTGTATTACCTCTAGGTGGGCGTTGATTTTGGTCTTATTATGTGGTACTTGGACACAGCGGTCTTCTTTGATAAGCGCGCGCGTACCAATTCTCGCCGCCAGGGTGCAGTCGTGCGCTATTACATTTTCTGACACAACAGTTCTCATTGCATCCAGTTCATCAGTCACAAGTTCAAGAGCGAAAAGTCACATTGATCATTCCTCTGACAGGTTTTGACAACTTCCTCTGTTCCCTGATTGATTTCACTACTCCACAAGCTGGGAGTGTTCCAGGCCAGGTTATGGCGCTGTCACTCAAGTCCATATGAATCGATATTCCTTTATCTCTTGCAGAAGACTGGATTTTCAGAACAGCTTCCATTTCACCCACTGGATTAGTAGGTTTCTCGACTGTGTTCCCAGTTCTTGAGCTAAATGTGTTATAGTTCGTTTTCACCCAGAGGCAATTGTGCAGTATGTCATGTGACTGGAGCCAGATAACCCAAATAACAACTGCGGACCAATTCTCAGGTAACCATTGATATGCTTTTTCCCACAAACAAAATAACAATATTCTTCTTTACTACTGATGCGGGTTACCTCTGCATGTAACATTTTCCTGTCTATAACAGAGGACTGTTTATACAATTCAGGATGTTTCTGCACATCCTTCCACGTTGTTCTCATGAAGCTTTAATACAGATCATGAATGGTGCTACAAGTAGTACTGTGATCTTTGGCTGTTATATGACATTTGTAAGACACAGTTATGTTACAAATACTCCCACCAACTTGAACTGTATCATGTTTATGACAACAAACAATTACTTTTTGTGTAACAGGTAAGTACAGTGCCACTTTGTCCTGTGATCTCACAGAACCTGTATCAAAGTGTAAATATTCACAAGTCTCAATCTATCCCCAAGGGGACAACATACATCGGAAGTCCTCCATATGATGTAGGTATGGCAGTACAAACACAGCAATTTAAAATGTTCATAGTCTGTACATGCACAGCGTCATGCCTAGGTATGTGTTGAAGTTTGGAAGCCACTCTGTGGCCAGTTCATCACGTATCACTATTTGTATCCGTGTAGTTATATGCAGGTACGGTCCCAGAAAATGTAAAGTAAACACAAACATGGTTAATAGGTGTATGATCAGTAAGACAGTAAACCAAATGTCTTTGGGGTTGCTTTGTATTGTTATACAGTCTGGCTCGGGTGATTCAGTCTGTATGGTATATCAGCTACAAGATGTAAATCAGACTTGATATCCTTTACCGGTTTGAAAACTGTGAGGTGAACCCAGGACGACCTCTCCGTAAACTTTACTGCAGTAGGCGTTGCCAACAGTACCTGGTACAGACCTTCACACATTCCACATGGCAATTATCTTCTTTGGATAACAGTGACATACACACAGGATACTGGTGTCAGCTATGCGTCCGGCTTCGCTTGCTCTTTATCTGTAAGAGACTTTAACTGCAAAACAGTGTTATTGGTTAACAATCCTCTCATGTCACCTGCTAATGAGCCATCCACCTCCAGCTCTGCAGGCATGACAGCTTTCCACTCTGGCACATGATATGCCATTCCACATACTACTTCGAAGGGGGTGAAACACTTTACATTTGGAACTGTTGTCATGCTCAGCAATGCTAGAGGTAGACAGCAAATGAAACTCGTCTGGGTGTCACCCACCAACCTCCTCTACTTATTTCTCGGGATCCCATTGTACCGCGCCACCAGTCATGCTGACTGTGGGTTGTACATGCAATTTATATTCATGGAAATACAAAGTAATCCCCCAGGTTGCGTGATTGTCTGGTTCACTAAATGTGTTCTATTGTCACTGTAGCTTCTTTACAGTATGCCAGATCTACGGATACTTTATTTTACTGGCACCTTTGCCACTGCTGCTGCATCCGGATTCATGGTTGGGAATGCTTCTACCCATTTTGATTATATATATGTAATCACTAAACAGTATTTCTTCCATTCACATTTATTCAGATGTATGAACTCCATACAAATAGTACAGAACGGTTATGGTGGTGTAGGTAAACTCACTCCCTTCGGTTTAAATGCTCCCTGTGCATGATGTCTACTGCAAATGTGACACGCTGCTCATGATGTTTGTATGTGGTTCCTAATTCCGTATGTTAGGGGTATTCTGTTAACAAACTGTACCATCCCCCCTGTTGAGACATGGCTCTACCCATGGCTCAACAAAGCCGCATATCTGAATACATTAGACGTTAATATTGGCTTTCTCACTGTGGATATGTACAGTCCGTCTTCAAGGATTGCTCCTCGTCATACCCACGTCTGCTTTTCTGCTTTCGTAGTTGATGTTTGCATTGTTTGTAACATTTCTACATCTAGAATGTCTGAGGATTGTCATTCCTCATTCAAACAGACACTTTCAAACTGTGAGGCTGCTTGTTTTGCAGCTGCATCAGCTCGTGCCTTACCTTTCCTACTGTTATCCTGTTGCTTTGTATGAGCTGCACATTTACAATTAGCTACTTTAGTGGATAACTGAATGGAATCTAATGCATTCAAGATCAATTGCGCATGATTAATCGGTTTACCGGTGGATGTTATCATTCCCCTATTCTTCCACTGCTGCTCATAAACATACACTGTACAGACAACATACTGACTATCGGTATGAATGTCCACACATCAGTTTTTCGATAGAGTACAAGCACGTGTTAAAGCTATCTATTCTGCTGCATGAGCACACACGTTATGCTGCAGGGGTTGGGCGTCTACAATCTCATTATCAATAACTACTGCATAACCTACTTGATTCGTTCCTGTAGGACTCTGTCTACATGATCCGTACACATAAACTGTCACCTCTGCATCATCTAAGAGTATATCAGTGATATCCTGTCTGTGTGGAGTTATTTCATCCATTTCATATAGGCAACTGTGTGGTGTGCCATACACAGGTGTCGGACGTGGCGTTGATAGGTTTAATGTTGTACAACGTTCAATCACCATATGAGGTTGACTCAGGCGTATGGTCAAACAAGACAGATGTCTAGCACGGGTCAGGAATGCTATCTTCTCTTGCAGCAGAATGATCGCAACTGCATGAGACATTCTCACAGTGAGAGGGTGGAATAATAACATTAAGGCCGGGGCCTGTACTGCCATGGGTGCTACAACAACTGCCTGTACACAATGTGGCACTGACCATGCCACAGTGTCCAACTGCGATGAGTAGTAAGCTATGGGGCGTTGCTTACTTCCATGCTGTTGCATCAAGACTGACGTCATATATCTCCGCTTACAATCTACAGTCTGACAACATGTGTTATGATTATTCGGGAGACCTAATACAGATGTTGAAGCTATCAATCGTTTTAGTCTGCAGAAAGCTGTTTCTGCTACTGGAATCCAGTGTAGTATATGTTGTGCTGCCATAGGTGTATTAAAGATTAAGGCAGACAATAGAGCAGATTCCAAAGCATTGTTTGGTAACCAGCTTTGAAAAATGTTAGTCGGCCCAGAAAGGACATCATTCCCTTCTTGGTAGTTGGCTTGGGTGCTTGTGAAATTGCTGCCTTCCTATCGTCATGTAATGTTCTACCCTCCTGGGATACCACATATCCCAGGTACTTGACCTGTATTCTCTGTAGTTGCAATTTATGCTTGCTTAATTTATGTCCCTGTTCTGCTGAATATCTCAATAATGCTATTGTATCTTCCATACATTGCTGCTGGGTAGGGGCCGCAAGCAGAATATCATCCACATAAAGTAGAATTTGACTGGCCCCGGGTGGAGTAAACACCGGAATGTAGCTAGCCATCCCTGTGCGAATATCGTTGTACTTTCACAGTATCCCTGCGATAGCCGGGTATGGCTGTATCTGTTACCCTGAATGTAAATGCAAAACAATACGGACTATCTGGATGTATAGGTATTGCAAAGGAAGCATAGCTTATATGTACCACGGTAAGATACTTCTGTGGCGTGTTCATAGCATTGAATATAGTGTGTGGGTCTGGCACCATCGGTACCCTAGGTATTATTACATGATTTACAGCTTGTAAATCCTGTACCATCCGCCATTCCCCCTTTGCTTTTCGATCAGAAGATACAGGGGTATTGCATGGTGAATAGCGATTACTTTGTAGATGGGGAATTCCCTCTGTGACTTTACAGATATCTTCTGGTGTCCACGGTGTATACACTAAGGGAGTTGGGTCGTGGCCTTCCTGTCCTGCAGGAGGGTTCGGTACTTCAATTAATTGACAGATATCCTCACTCTGTTCTACTGACTGTCTTCTTACTTGAGTGTCCCTAGGTATGTTACGAGTTCGGGATGTGGTTTCAATAGCTTCTCTTACATTTGGTCGTTGTGATACCTCTGTTGCCACAGGATAACGTGTGAGGGACTAGCCTGCCCTCCCGCTTCATATCCTGGATGTGGTATCGGAGGTGGTAGGGTGGGGGGCTGTCGCTACTACTGTATTATGATCTTCTTTGTGTACGTATGATGCTTTCGCATTTCTAGTGTTCTGTTCCCTTCAGTTCACTACCTCAATCCACCTATGTGCTTGACGGATAACCAATTGTCGCTGTTTTGTCGCCTGCACATCTTAGGGCTGCCACCTTTTCAAATGCACAATGTGGGACATTAGTGTTAGGAACGTGTAATTTGCCAGGGCAGAACATACCCACGGCCAGTACATAGGACAGCAATTCACTTTTTGCCAGGAGAGCAACCAATTCTTGTAGCATTTCAGTTGCTTATTCTGTTTATTATGATATTTTGGTGTTCCACATACAAAATTACTGTTTTATGCTACCATTTAAAAGATATCTGAGAAATCTTTGTCCTAAGATATCAGGACATTTGCCATTTGTTCGGTTTGTTTGCAGGACACAACTGACCAAAGAGGGACTGTCCGTCACAAAGTGGGACAGGTGGTTACCCTAGAACATCTGCATCACATTTTAGAGAATCCAATGTTTCAGTAACGATATTTTGTCTAATATACCATCAATGTCATATTTATTACCCCATTTTGCAGAATATCTCACATTATGTGCTCTCTGCGATTGCATATACTTCACGTCACCCGTCAAACGCGGATCACATGATCTGTTTGTGCACTAATCTCCCATATCCTCTACACGACTGTTACGTAACCCTTCTCTCGTACCACGTGGTATCTCCTTCCCTGTATCCACTGTAGTGTCTACAATGACTATTTACTCTACTCTGTGTTCCCCTGATCTATGTCCAGATTTAAAACTATTTGGATTGGTCTTCGACCTGCTATCACAACTGTTAACAGAAATACAATGTAGTCTGGTCCCTGATCTACAATAGAGACAAAGAGGCAAACCCTCCTTACCTGAGCCTCCTGTTTATGAGTGCACGTTTTCTTCTTGGGATCCAGTTTTCCGCTTTTCAGCCACAGATCAGACAGTGGACAGCCTCTTTACACACAACAATTCAGTCGGAGGTCTTTTCATTCAAGAAGAACCATTTAGGAAAATTCTCCTGCGCAGATGTCTAACCACCCATGCACTCTGACCTGTAGCTTACCAAGGGAATTCCGGCTAAGAAGGACCACAATGTCAAATAAGTTGTTAAAACCAGACTGTAGTAATCAGTAGGCTTTTCTAAGTGACAGTCAATAACACAGGAGGCTCGGGTTCACAGCGTTTTAGTAGTGTACACAGGCAGGCAAAATAATATACAGTCCAAGTATGAGGGTTTTGTCTGACTCTATACAGTAAGCAATTTCTTTATATAGTGTTTACAATCAGCTTTTGCCCACCTTACTGACGTGGTCGGTCACAGGGCATTTCCATCACTATGGTCCGCAATAGTCTATACATACGTGGGTGCTGAGGTCGTGCTTTTAAAATGTTTTCCCATGAGAATAACACAGCCTTGCAAGGCACCTGGTCAATTACAGTGTCCTTCTGTAATTGTAGCTGTTTCAAGGACCCTGGACTGTTCCGATACAGTAGTCAGTTCATTTCTTAATAGGTTCCTTTGTCTCTCTGGTAAGGAGTTGTACTCTTATCTTCGATGGAGCTCACAAGGCCATCCTCCTCAGGGGAAGGGGTGATGTTATGCATGTACATACATTTATTTTTCTGTAACCCAGCAGATAATTAATGCTGAGAGACATAGGCCTGCTGTACTGGTTACTGCCAGGGTCAGAATTCCATCACACTACAGCTTAGCTTCACCAATTACATGCATGATCATTTCTACTGCCATATTGTACGGTACAATTCAATGCATTATATAGTATTTTGATTCTAAACTGGCACTTCATATCTGTTTCTATATATATTTGTCTAACAACATCCATCCGGCCATATGCATGTTGTTCCGTCCTTTACCTTGACCGTGTGTATTTGGCCGTCCGGCAACGCTACTCTCCACATGTGATGTCCCACCTTCCCCTTCTTTGCCTGTAGCACCCTGTTAGGACGTCCTGTTTGGTAGGCACATGTTCCGCTATATGTGTTTGACTTCTCTGCATAGCTAATCATCGATGCGGTGGTTCAACAACCCGACTTGTCCACATGTGTACAGTTATGTGCACCGTGTCGTGCAAACCTATATGGTTTGGACGGGTACATACCACATGCGGGATGTACACATTCTGCAGACACATTCACATGCAGCCATTTCCATATCTGTACCTGAGGTGGGTTGGTGACATGTGGGGTACGTATTTGCCCGCGTGGCACTGCCTAACACAAACTTCTTGCCACATTTCAGGTATGCACATTGTGTGTAGGTGTATAGCTGCACAAGGATGCTAGCTGGTTTGGGTGCACAGGTGTACATGTGGGACTTACATGCTACAATGAGGCTATTGTGTATTACATCTGCATGCATGGGTTCTGCTTCTGGATATTACACTTAAACATACGCCATCCTGTGTATGCGACAGAGACGTTGCTGTGTGTGGGATATGTTGCTATGCACATGTTTGCCTGTGTTTAGGGTATCTTGGTTCCTTCCTGTTGTTATGTCGACACAGCTACCCGGCTATGTACTCTCACTACTGCTTGTGACCATTATGGTTGACACCTTTTCCAATGCCCATAGTGGGACATGTTTTGTGGAAACATCGGATTTTGCAGGACAACACATACCCACAGCGAGTGGAGTTGACAGAACTTCACTTGTTTGCCATAATATATGCTTATTCTGTTAGCATTTGGGTTCCATATTCAGTTTCTTATGCCATGTATGTGTTTCATATACAAAATATGTGTTTTATGCTACTATTACAGGTATATTGCGGGAATATTTTTGGCAGGGAATCTCAGGTCATTTGCCATTTTTTCGATTTTTGCCGGGACACAACTGTCCAATGAGGGACTGTCCATGGCAAATTGGGACAGCTGGTAACCCTGGTGACCATGGCCATGTCGCTACTGGGGTTGCCACCTTTTCCAGTTGCCAAGGTGGGATATTTTCGGGACTCACATCTGATTTTACAGGCCGACACATACCCACGGTCACTATATAGCATAGAACTTCACTTGTTTGCATAAATAAAAGCTTATTGTTGTGGCAGTTTGGTTGCTTATTCTGTTTCTTGTGACATTTAGGTATTTCAGTTACAGAAATAACCAATTCATGCAACCATTACATTAAATACGGGATATCATTATGTCCTACAATCTTAGCACATTTGCCATTTTTAATATTTGTTATCGGGGCACAACTGCCCATAGAGGGACTGCCTCTCGCAAAGTGGGACAGGTGGTAACCTTAGTCGCTACTCCTATGTTGGTGCGGTGCGCTGACATGCTGCGGTACACCTTCTCTGGGTATGACCACTGACGGTGCATTGCGGGACAAACACGGTCTTAAGCGTATCCTTTGCTCCTTGGACGGGTACACTTAGGGCTTCATGGGTTGTATTTGCTTTTCCGTTTAGTTGGGACAGGTACTATGTTGCATACTCTACGTGCGTTTCATTCTGCACGGGCCCTGGATGCTGCCATTACTATTATGGGCGGACCGTGGCAGTCAGCACATTAGGTTGCTCACCGCCTGCCGGCTTAGCCACGCCTCCGGACGCATCCTACTTGGGCTCGCTCACGTACACTACGCACGTGTCTGTGGTTGCGGCGCACTCTCATTACTATGCATATGGCGCTACTACGCCAGCTATTCACTGCACCGCCGGCGCAGCCCTTACGCCGGCCTTGCGCCGAGCTTCATGAATCCCGGGGTATGTTTTTATATACATATATAAATATATATATATATATATATATATATATATATATATATATATATATATATATATATATACAGTATATATGTTTGTGTGCCCCATACCACCTGTCATTCTACTTTCAGTGTGGTTATATATAATAATTTTAGTGATACAGAAAATGTGTTAGCTGTGTTACTAGTATACGATTTGCTGGAATCATTGCTGCAAGTTAAAGGAAAAATAAATAAATAAATAAATAAAAGATCAGTGGCTGGGTTAGCCTGATTCAACCTGATATTCTAGCAGTTTCTAAAAATAGATAAAATTTCTAAGAGTCTTGCCTTCACTGTAATATCCTACAGTCAAACAGAAAATGCAGTGATGAGGAGGTAATCCCGTACTGCACTGTAACAGCCTCACCTGCCTACTATCAGAAAAACAGATGTCATGTTCTTCAGAAAGAGCATCCATTTTGATCAAAATTAAAGTTAATGAACTAAACACCAGTTTTGTGGCCCATCTATGTATTCTCACAGTGATGTACAAATCAGAACCAGACAAGGTCCTTTAATGTCTCACATACAATGTAAATACAGAGCTTCTCATTATAGGGGACCAAAATATTGACTGAAAACAATCATTGGATGATTTTTGCCACACATTTTTATAGCTGTATAGTATCAGTTGACAGATGTAACAAAAATAGTCGACAAAACCCTTTGCCTGTGACAGCATAATGCATATGATTTTCACAGCTGTACTAAGCAGTTGCAAATAACACATGCTCACCTACACTTGTCATATGGAGTCTCACAAATAAACAACATTTGCTTCTTTATTCCAAATATGATATTTTGCTACTGATAAAATATAAGGCACATTAATGCTAAATGCTTTTATTCAAGTTCCACACTCCTTTAACTGGACCATACTATACCAGTTGACACTTGATTATGCCATTCATTGTTTCATTTTGGTATTTTTGGCTTCTTTATGTATGAATGATATTAGATTTGGAAACCTACCATGAATCATGTCACATATCAAGGCTATGTTATCTTATATGTGTAACAAGCATCCTGTGCAATATGTTTTATATGTTAGCATCACATACTGAGATTCACAGACATGGATCATGGTACTGAAGTTCAGCGTGCAAATGACCATGACTGTGAATGATGGACAGGATATTATACTAATCAATTATGTGCTCCAGTATTATGCATATTCTGATCACTGTGTTACATATCAGGAATTGTAATATATCACAGGAGAGAATAAATCAATAGATCTTTAGTAATGTATAAATCAGATACCTACCTTAATATTTGTTATCTGCCATATGGTTCTTCACCACGAAATCTAAGTGCATTACATAAAGAATTGACGCTCATCAGACTGGACAGTGGAGTTAAGGTCATTACCAGATTAGAGAAATGACTGGGTCAAGTGCTATTACAGCTCCCATTGGCAAGAGCTTGATGGCACCATTGTGTGGAGGGCAGGGACAAGTGTGGTTGTGGTAGTAGGGATGTCTGCATCATGGTGAGCTGCACTGCTAGTAGAGTTTTCTCTACTGTGCAAAGTTTTTTTTTCATTTTTTAACTGGAGCACTGATATGCTGCTTAGCATTGTATGCTGAGCAACATGTCAGGAAGTCAGGGAGAGTGCAGCACTGAAAAGCAAAAAGCAAAACACTATCTAATTGTACACAGATGGCATCCAATACATTATCTCATTCAAATCAGTTAGTTGTGTTTGTGAATCATGCATGACTGGGGAAGAAGTCCCATTCATGTGTGTGTGCAGTATGCATGTATAGTATGGCAACAAAATGGGGTAAAGATTGAAAATGATATCATTGCCTGTTGTATACATTTGCCTATGAATCACATAAGGATTTGGTGTGCCATTATATAGCATACCATCCCTACATCATGGCATGCAATCCTTATGAATAGCATCCAGGCTGCATGGGGGCTTGAATCTAGTACCACTCCTTTTTACTGTCTTTGTGGACATTATAAAGAATGAAAATGGGTCCAATATGGCAGTGAATCTGGAATACTTGTTGCACATAACAAAATCACAATAGTGAATGCCAAACTGAAATTAATCTCTTGATTGACTGCACAGCAGATAAGGCATGCCTGATCTTTGGTATGCCAAGGTCTGGTAAACCAGCACATAACATAAGGTTCAGTAAACGTAGGTACAAACCATGTGTGACACCTTCTACTAGACATGTATCCTGTATTCCACATACAATAAACTGATGCCTTTCAATGTGTTCCTCAGACAATCTGAGGACTACAATATGCACTGGACAGTGCATGTTACATGTGTTGTACTGCAGTTAGGATGGCATATGCAGAAATGCATTTAGCCACATAATGGCATATGCACTATAGTAAAGACCAAGCACAGAAATACATACAGGGTCATAGTAGTCTGACTGATAATGTTGTGATCAATAATATAAATCACATGTTCCGGTATCCATATATATCCTGTGTATGCATGTACAAAAGTAATCTGCCATGCCTGAAACAAGGAATGGCATGAACAGGAATCAGCTTCAGTGCGTTGTCTCCAGAATGTGGTATGTTTGTTCTTCATCTGCACCTTAGTAGTGCTACACATACAGTGCATTTACACCAGTGAATACAGCATGGGTAGCAACAGTAGTACATCTGTGTGCATCTATTACACAAGCACCACTCATGGAAAAGGCTAGGTGCTCCATGCTCAGCCTGATGTTCTGTAATATATGAGTAAATGAAGTGCTCAGGTTCCATGTTAATCACTCATCCACAGTATGGATTATCCTCACACACTTTTCAAAAAGTCATTCTAACAGGCCCTCAACTGCATAGGTATCATCACGGAAGAGGACAAATGTGCACTTTGTTTTGGTCAGCTGAACATGTAGGCTTTCAGTTGCTGGACATAACAGCTTGGCAGAGCTCAATAACTGTGCCAGATATGTCTTGTGCTGCAGAAACATCTTGGTCATGGAATACAATATGTACAACATCACAAATGTGCACACAACTCTGTAACAAGGAGGATGCTTCACACTGTGCCATCATCAGAATTACACAACTAAATGCAGCTGTAGCTGCAATGGAACTTCTAGCTTCCTAATATTCACAGAGATTTCCAGCTTGTCAAAACTAAACAGTTCCTATTGTGGCACTGCTCATTTCTAATACACAGAACCACTCGCTTGTCTCTCCTTTTATTTCAGTCTGCCCAAGTTATACCAATAATATTCAGTTTTCTTCTTCTGTCACTGGGTGCTGTTTTTAAATTAATCGTTCCAATCTTAGTCATCATATCAGAAGAATAATTTGGTAGATGTCATCCTCCATGGGGGGGGGGGGGTAAAACTCCATTGGTGGACCACTATAAACTTTTGGAGAAATACCACATGCAGTGTCTGATATTTAGTCTGTGCCCATATAATCTGGTTCTGATTATTCTAGACTTTCTAATAAAAACAAAGTTTTTCGCCTCTCTTTTTCAGAGCTTTGGATTTTTAATAGAAGATTTTTCTTTTCTGTCTGTAATACTAATCACCAATGTTTAAGTAGTCCCACACATTTAACATTGTCCTGGGTGATCCATGTATAGCCATCGACGTGAACCTCATTTCCTTTGCCTTAACAGCAAAACTTAAAAACTTGAATGAGTTCATGTTTGAAACAGATTTCAGCATATCTAAGTATACAATCATGAGTCCCTCATGTTAATATTCTTAGACTGTGTAAAATAACTGCATGTAGTCATATTATATCTCAAGCCCAGTTTTTTTTTTTACTTAGGCTGTTCATATGCCCGCATTCGTGAATTTTAACCATAATGTTCCTTGCATTTCTAAACAACCTTTGCATTTCTCTTTCTGTGTGCTCTAAGATATCTTCAAAAATGCAAACTGTTTTTAATGACATAATGACATAAGCCAAGGTTTTGTTCCTAATTTCCTAAATAGATAGTCTATTACAAACTCCCACAATTTGTTGTGGAATTGCATATGAAGGTGGGAATTGGCAATTATTGTCCATAAACCGATACAGTCTTGCAAACTATATGAATCTGTGAATCTATGAATCAATAGCACATCCTCGTGAGTATTGTTCTGATGCTGAAATATTTTTTTTCTTATTCAATGAGAACAATAATATATGGAAATTTATGACCCATCTGCTAACATATGAAAAGACATTGTGATTATACCTCTCAATCTTTTAGTGCAAAAAGTCTGGACAAAGCCTCACAGAATGGAGTTACAAAAGCCCAAAAATAAGGACAGATTTTAAATATTGATTTTATAAACTTAAGAAAGTTGCCAGAATAACAGAATTTCTCTTAGTGTACATTTTTCTGAAGGATATGAAGTCTAAAACACAAATGTATGCCATTATTTAGTGATTCAGTCCTCAGATCATCCTGGTGATTTGCCAGAATATTACAAATTTTATGAGGAACAGACCAAGGATATAATGCAAACATTTGGACATTCTGCAAAAATCTGTACAGTTGAGAGGTATGATTGTGATGTAATGGTTGACTGTTGATTTACTAACAGACAGCATATGGTTTGATCCCAACCTTCATCCACTGTATGTTTGGAGTTTGCAAGTTCTCTATATGACTGTGTGTGGGCTTCTCCCAAAAACAAGCTGTCTGTTTCTAGTTCATTGATGGAATTAGACTGGCTTCAAACTTGGCCCGTCTCATTTCAATTTGAGAGGTCTACCAACACAATGTATCCAAAAATGAGAAGAGTCACTGGTAGCAGCAGAAAGATAAACTCTAGGTGGTGGCTATTAGGGGAAGAGTAATGTGGGCCAACATCTCTCGGTTTTAGCTGTTGTGTCCAGTATTCTCCTAGATAAGGGAACCTGGAACAAAGTCTATGTACCACACCAAAGTTAGTCACACTGAAATGTAAAAATTGTTTGCAGGTGATTTGGTCATGTCAGCTAGTGTCATCAAAATGGGCATAGGGATATGCCAGTTCTAAGCAGTCCAATGACCCGGGGATACTCTGACATGTATCAGAAACTAATGCTAATGCTGAGGAGACTGCATGCTCCTATTGAACAGTATGAGCCCACCATATAGTCTAGCAAGCCTTGTCAGTAAGCCACTTGCTGGCCTGTGTCCAGTTGCTCAGACTATGTGAAAGCTGGATGCAAAAAACAATCCACCTGCCAAGTAAGAGGGCAGTGCAGCAGATATCTTGGCCTGGGATCCAGAGTTTTATACTGAAGGGATGAGCCTCCTAGAAATGTTGTGGTAAGTGTAGGGGGAATGACAGTATTCTGAAGACAATAAGGGATGTCATCAGAATCAATGATATATTCATGGCAGTCAGACTCCAGTGTATAGATAGACTACTATTTGATCTCAGTCTATGATACAGAGTAGAGATCTTATGGTAAGAAAAACAGGACATTCAGGCAGCAACTGTAGGAGAGTTTTTGTAAAGCAGTGTAAAATGAGCTGGACTTAAAACTGGGGACCTGAATGCTTTTATTGGGAGAGATAAAACATGATATGAAGACTGTCTGGTTCCACATGGTTTACAGCAAAAGGAATAATGAAAGAAAAAACATTCTAGTGTGGCAAATGGCTTAATAATGACCAACACAGGACTTGTTGAGACAGATAGTCACAAGATCACATACAAAACTGGTCAGCATGAATGTCAGTTAGACGCTTTTCTAGTAAGAAAATGGCACTGGGGTTAAATCAGGGAATACAAAATCACTTCTATTGACATGGTTCCCCCAAGCATAAACTACTAGTGGCCACAAACAACTGCAAACAATAGTCAGATAAGATTAACAGAGATAAGACTGTAGACATTGAAGTTGACTGGCATAAAAGCACAGGGTTTCAAAGAAATACACATGGCTCTAGCACCTTAGGAGGAAAAGACGAAGAAGTGGTGGTGGTGGAGATGAAGGAGAAGATCAGCAGCTCACAACAATATGTATGAAGATCATAAAAACTACAAGAAAAACCTAGCCAAGCTAGAGTTTTCACTGTGTGATACCTTAAACTTCCTGTAATAAAGGCCCATGGAATATATGCAAATGACTTCTATATGGCTTCTGAATGTCCATAACTTTTTACTTTTTCTTTTTAAGTCTTTGTGGACACATTATTACCATAGTGCAAGAACCAACCTTAACAAATGTTAAGCATCCCCTGCTTCACTTTTTAAGATTGGTTATTGCACTAAGCAGTCAAATGCGCATGCACTGACAAGCAAAGACAATGGCAGAATAAAAAACAGAGTTGTTTCTTTCTAACTGCTGTTTGTACTGGTAATGTGTATCTCACTTCCTCTCATAATCTTACTAAGTAGTTGAGAATAACAGTATGTATGTTCGCTTTTATTTTCTGAAAGATGCAAAGTATGAAACTCAAATATATGTCATTAATTAGTGGCTTCAAGTTTATTTATTTATTTTACATTTGTTAACCAGGAAAGTCCGACTGAATACAGGTCCTTTTTCAGCGGAGGCCCAGGGAGAAAAACTCCACATAAAAGATACAGATATTTCATACAAGTGCAATACAAAAATACAGTCTGAAGAAAAATATTGACTGTCAAACTAAACAAAGCAATATAGAAACACACAATGTACTGTGTGGTAATGCAGAAAGTATCACAGTTAATACAGTTGATGACATAAGAAACGTATTGGGTACCCATCTAAACAACAGCATGTAACATACAATGCAGAGTATAGCACTGCAGAAAGTATGACAGTGAATAGAGCTGATGACACCTACAGGTTGTAATATATACAAAAATGCAATTTATAATTTAACATGATGTGTGGACTGAGGTGATTTGTATCATCCCAAGACTTGTATGTAGTTCTAGGATTGAGAGATATTATACGCTGGGAGTTCACAGTCATGTTGATATATAGTATTACCTGAAGCACAGGTAGTTGAGAGCTCAGACACACAGAATACTGAGGTTAGTCAGAAATTGGGGGAGAATTAACCAGGGCTGGAGCATGGGCATAGCCATGTTGCTGCCAAATGAGTTTTAGCAAATGTTTAAGCTTTGTCAAGGAAGAGTGGGATGCTATTTCATGGGGCAGGGTGTTCCAGTTTTTGGATATGAAACTGGAGAAGAAAGAGTCACGAGCTGTGTAGTTGGCCTTAGTTATCTGTAATAGAAATCTATTACTAGAATGGAATGTTCTATTATTAGAGTGTGGAAGTATCAAATTTTGGAGGACAGGGGTCTTGTCAGGTTAGTGAAGGATTTTGTGGGCAAAAATAGTTGGTTATGGAGGATAAGTTGGAGACGTTCAAGCCAATTAAGCTGTTTAATAGCTGAACAATGATGTGTCCTGTAAGGAGAGTCAGTGGTGAATCTGGCTATTTTATCATAGCAGAAATTGAGTTTGGCCAATTCAGAGTTTTCAATTCAGACTTTCTCAAGTTTGTGAGTATTGGGGAGGCATATAGAAGTGTTGATAGGAGATGGGTGTATGCAATGGTAGATTTGGCTTGTTTAGTGAGGAATTATTTATCTATAGTAGACCCAATTTCTTATGAACTTTCTTTATGGTCTGGGAGATATGGATGTCAAATTTCATAATACAGTCAATTGCGACCCCTAGAAGTTTAGTGTGAGTAACAGGAGAAATGATGGTTTGGTTTTTGGACATAATGTTGAAGGTGGAGTTAGGTGTGGTGCTTCTTGTAGGGTTAAACATTAATAGTTTTGTTTTGTTAGGATTCAGAATTAGCTTGGAGTTAGTGAGCCATATTTCAACTGAGAGAAAGGAATCTTGTGCAATTGAATGCAGCTCCTGTAGGGAAGAAGCAGAACAGATTAAGACAGAGTCATCTGCATATCGGATAATGGAGGAGGGGAGAGAGGAAGAGTGTAGATTGTTAGTAAAAAGTGAAAAGAGTAAGGGTCCTAGAATGGAGCCTTGACGGACTCCGATAGTAATTGGAAGAAAAAGGGAGAGTTCATTCTGCCATTGGACAGCCTGTTGGTGCCCTGATAAATAGTTTTGGAGCCAAGTGATAGCAGCTTGACTGATATTAAACTCAGAGAGAATTTGTATGTTTACTATATGTGACCATGTCAAAGGACTTGGAAAGGTAAAGAAAGATGGCAGATACATATTTCTCATTATTTCTGTGGTGATTTACTGCATTGGTAAAATACATTAAGGCAGTAGTAGTGCTGTGGGAGGAACGAAAGCCACATTGGGTGGTTGATATCAGTTTGTGTGTGTGTAAGTGATCCAGAATTTGTTTGTGAATGCATCTTTCTAGGATTTTGAATAGAGGGGATAGAATGGCTATAGGTCAATAATTACTTAATTCTGTAGAGGTACCATCTTTGTGTAAGGCTATTATGTGGGAGATTTTCAATATTTCGAGGACTTTATTTTCAGATATGGATCTATTGTAAATAATTGTAACAGGGTAGACTATTGATGTCAGCAATTTGCAGAAATTCGACTGGAAGTTTGTCTGTGGCTAGGGTTGTTGGTTTTAAATTTTTTAATCAATTTTTTTGCTGTTAATGGAGACTGGCTGGAAGGAAAGGGAGTTGTTGTTGACTTTCCAGGGTAGTTCAGTCAAGTGGGGAGTTGTGAAGGTTAAATAAGGCAATAATGGTTTCAGTGAAATATTTGTTGAATTGGGTAGTTATGTTTTCAGTGGGATTATTAGTTGATGGAGAAGGTGTGATTGATTTTCCTGGATGTAAAATATTGTTAATGGCTGCCCAGAACTTTTGAATATTTCTTTGGTCATTCATTTGCATATTTTGATAGAAATTAATTTTATCTCGTTTAATGGATTTTTTTACCTTTATTCCAGAGCTCTAAGTATGATTGTCTTTATGCTAGGGACCTGGTAGAATGCCACTGCTTCCAGGCTTTGTCTCTGGTTATTAGTAGTGACCTGGTTTCTTTTCTTAGCCAAGGAGCAGACTTGGATTTGATTCTAATGGTTCTAGGAGGTGCATATGTGTTCAGGATTTCTAAGAGGGAGGTGTTAAAGTATTGAACTGCTTCATCTAGGAAGAGTAGTTTTAGAGGTGACCAGTTACAGGTTTCTAATGCTGATAAAAAGTTGGTAGTATTAAAATGTTTATTGGATCTTATTAGAAGATAAGCTATTTGTTTGTTATGATGAAAGTTATGCCTTATTAGAAAGGTAGGTCGATGGTTACACAGGCTGTAAAGAAGGCAACCAGACTGATAGGAGAGGGCAGGTCTATTAGTATCCAATCAAGGGTAGATTCCTTGTTGGATATCCTATCTATTCTTGTGGGGGAGTGGATGACTTGAGTAAATCCATAAAGATTGATAAAGTTTGTTGGATTTTGAGAGGAGCAAGACAGCCAATCAATATTAAAGTTACACAAGATGATAGTTTCATGTGGTATTAAGTTGGAAGACCAGTGTTCCAGGGTAGATATATCCTCAGTGATTTACCTGAAACCCGAATATTTTATGAAGAATAGACCAAACATATGAGGCAAAAATCTGCACATTTGAAAGGCATGGCAGCGTGAGTGTAAACACAAGGGACTGTGTTACACTATTTTTCCTTACAGCACTCACTAATTGCTTTATGGCTTTATAAGCCAGCAAAACACTGAGCGCTTTTTTCTTGTTTTTTTTTCTATAACTAGTAGTACATGGGGCAGATAAAGTTCCATGCACTACAAAGAAGTAAGATCGGGTCCCTGATCGCAATCTTTACTTATGTCTTCTCAACATGGATGAAAGAATTCCCCTCTCGAGCTTTGCTTTCAAGGTGAATTTCTTAGCATACATGTCTTGAATACATAATAAGCAGGTTATGATCAGCAATCTGCTCATAATCCTCTACTTTTTCCCCATTTAGTTACAGTGGCGTGACTTTAACTTTGTCTTTTTATATGAGTCATGAAAGATGTGGCAATGTTTCCTTTTAACTGAATCACTCTGATCTCTGCATATCATAAGTTATTTAAACCAGCATATGCCCTGGGATTCAATAAACTCTGTGCAGGAATAGTGCTATTCTTGCATGGAGTGGTTCATGTCCATGTAGCCACAGCAGTGTACCTTGCATATTCATGAAGGCACGCTGCTGTTTAAGCTACATGGACATGAACCGTGAATGAGTGCAGGGGGTGTGTTCAAGTAGTGCACAAACATTAAACACACCCCTGCACTCAGAAAGTGCCACACAGCACTTTCTAATCATGATCTGGCATAATATTAGAGAGTTTCTCTAACATTATGCCAGTATTTCAGTGTCTGCTGACACTGAAATGAAATAAATGATCATTTCAGTGTCTGCGGATACTGAAATACATATGGCTGCAGGAAAGCAATGTGTGGGGGGGGGTTACAGGTTCTGTGACACACCCCCTGCATTGTAAAAGTGTCGTACCACACCTCGCAACTTGATAAAGCAGGAAATGTGTACAAAGGCACAAATAATGGGGGATAAAGCCCTGAAAAGGGACACATCTTACATATTGCCCTCACAAACTTAGAAAGTTGATAGAAAACGGGTCATGCATTAGGATGACTTTCCAAAGGATGGAAGTTTGAAAGTCAAATATATACCAATATTCCCTGAGAGCAGTCCATGTGGACAAAGGCACAAATAATGGGGGGTCAAAACACTAAAAATAGGGACATCACTTAAATATTGCCCTTACACACTTAGAAAAGTGGAGAGAAAACAGAATATGCATCAGCATGAATTTCTGAAGGATAGAAGCCTGAAAGTCAAATGTATGCCATTATTTTCTGACTGCAGTCCTCACTGATTTACCAGAAAACCACAGTTCTCACAATATAACATAATAACAAGACAATAATATAATAAATGTATTTTTTTACATCCTAAGAAATGTTTAAGTGTAGCTAAGTGGGTGTGCGTTATGGACCTCTGCTTACCATAGCTTAAACATTCAATAGGGGTAAATACAACTATAAAACTGAAATTCCCAAGCCAAGATAGTGTAGTGGTCAGAGTGCTGCCTTTGCATGCAGATGTTCATGGTTTGAGTACCAAGACAAGCAAGCTATATTTATATGGGAAAGCAGTGTTAAAATTATTTTTTAAACTTAAATTATATAGTACCTGCTTTTTGTCAAACAGGGAAAAGTAGCTGGTCTAAAATGAAAGTGTGAGTGCATATTATGTGAAATCACCCATGTAGACACAAGTGTCCCATACAATATAGTCACACCCCTTGCTAATGTAAGGAATGCACATAGAGGGATGTCATGTAAAATAAATCATATATACCTACTAAATGAAGCCATCATCCTGATATTTTTAGATTAAATTTAGGCAATGTTCAGCAATGCCCAGGTATGTGTGATTGCTAAGCAGCAAGTACCTCAGCTAAGCAGATTTGCCTACTGTTAAGCAATGCTCAGTAAGCGGTGCTAAGTGAAGCTAAAAGGGTTTAACCTCTTAGCAATGCTTAGCACTGTGCAAAACCGTGAAACTCGCTTACAACTGCTTAAGAGTGCCTTAATCACTCTGACTCCATCATCCCTTGTTCTGCCTGGCAACAAAATTATCAGCCCTGCCAAATCTTGAACCCAGGACACTGTGCACTACAATCACAGCAAAGTATCACTACACTATCTGAGCTGCGGGAATCTGCAATGATTTTATAAACATATCAGTCATTCTGGTCATTTAACATTAATGAAGAAAAATAAAAATTTCCTAGTCTGAAACACAGGAAGCTGAGCACAACCATGACAGCAACATACCTCTACACCATCTGAGCTGTAGAAATTTGTAATGTTAAACATATTATGCACAACAGTCATTCAACATAAGGGGGAATTATATATCCGTAGTACTGTCATATATATATGTACATACCGATATATATATATATATATATATATATATATATATATATATATATATATATATATATATATATATATATATATATATATATATATTTTTTTGTTATACAGAGATATATAGACAGATAACCAACCTCTTACTGCAACATATCTGCAAAAAGCCTGACAAATGGGGGGGGGGGATAAAGGGCAAACAATAGCAACATATTTGAAATGTGGCTGTCATACGCATGGAAGTCTGCAAGAGTGGCATGGTGTGCTTTTACATACAATGCCAGACAGATTCAAGGTCTGAGACACAAATGAATGTCAACATTTACTGATGTCAATGCTCAAATTATCCCACTGATTTCTCAGACACCCACAACTGTTGTGGCCAACAGACAAAACATATGAGCCACACATCAGGACAGTGTCTTGACATCTGGACAGCGGAGAGGTATGACCGCAGTCAGAATGGAAAAACATGTGATGGCTGCCAACCACGTCACCTAGCACCTTCTGAACTACAGTAAGACCAACATGACACTAACCCAAATCAGCTCTGGCCAATTAACCATGTATATCCAAATATATCATGCACTACATGGATGGAACCATAGAGAAAAGCAGATAGTGGTGCATAAATATCCACTCACAACCATTTGCACCACAGTCACAGCAACATTTCAATATCCCAAATGAACTCTAGAATAGAATTACTGTTTGAATGAACATATGCTGATTCCCAGTCACACAATACACTGACAGATACTGGCCCAGCTCACAGTGTACTGGGAATCCTGAGGTGTCACAGGACCTTTCTCAGTCTGCCCCAACAAACATGACCAATGATAGACCACCAGCAGCCATAGCAGCATACACAGTCAGATAGAAAAAGGATCTGTGGCACTCACATCTGCTACTCTCCCTACCCAGCCAAACAAACATCTACACACAACACTGCTACACAATCTTGGCAGTTGCTTCACAATGACCAGACATACATAACTCTCATATATGCAGATTTGCACAGAATGTCCAGGGTGTGAGACCATGTTCATGGCCACTGCTGCATATCACTTCCAGGAGTCTGCTAAGTCAATGGGAAGAGACCTTGAGTGCAGTCAATAAATAGTGATATCACATACCCCTGACCCCCTTACTGAAAGACATCTGGACAAAGCATGACATACTTGGAGGACAGTGGGCCAAAAAGAAGGACATATCTTACAAACTGAAACAGTTGACAGTGTCACAGGCTTTGTTGTAACATGACATCCCAGAAGGATATGATGTCTGAAACACAAATGGATGTAAACATTTACTCTTACCACAATCCTCACAGTATCCCACTGCTTCCACAAAAACAGATATTGTCTAAGGAACAGACCAAACATAACAGGCGAATCCCTGGGCAGTGTGTGGACATCAGGGCAGTTTAGAGTTATGTCAGAGACATATCACTGTCAGATGTAAAGTCACCCAGAAAATGTATGTCCAGATGAACCCTGTTAAATTAGCAACCCTCTATGTGTATAACAGCATTACTGACTTACAATCGGTACCCAATTCTGAAGCTTTGTTCCCCATGTTGCTGAGCTGTCTCCACATGTCCTCTCCTGAGAGGTATTCCCACCTACTGTCTGTGAAGCTGTAGCTCCCCACACCTCCATAATGTCCTCCAGACAGGGAAAGAAAAGGGGCAAGGCACACATGAAGGCTGTAATTATAGCACTGTGTTGCTATGGCATTGGCAAATGGAAAGAAAACACAGCTGCTCTGGATGAAATTAGCAAGTGGGAGATACTGATTGGTGCACAGGCCATTACCTGCTCATGAGCAGTTCCTACAAAAGCGAAGCTGCTGCTTATGTAACACAGGTCTCAACCCATCTACACAAAGACAGACAGTGACTACACAAACCTAACCATTTGCATTGCTTTGAGGGAACACTTGAGCACTATAACAAGTATGTCAATCATGTAAGCATGTAATGGAATGCAGAAGGGGGATGCAATAATGTCAAATGGGACATTAAACACTAGTCTGCAACAAGACCTGCTGGACACATGTGCTGTCTAGCACCTATGGCCATTACTGCTTGCCCTACATGCATTGACATGGAGAACATTGTGGCCCCAGAGTCACCCTAGCAAAGGTCAGCTCATGTATGACTACCACTGGGGTCTCTGTTGTCCAATACTGAATGTGTCACTGGTAGGCCAGCTACCTGGGATGTTGTAATTGCTCAGATGTCACCTGTGAATGCTACTCTGATACATATGCTTGTCTTACAAACATAAGAGATGTGCATAGGGTATGTGCAGATAGTGCAGATGTGTGTGTTGAACTGTATGTGATATACTTGAGCCCATACCTGACAACTGTCCAGAGAATTGCAGACTGACCCCATGTCTGCCTCATATTTGTAGTCAATGCCTCAGACAGTTGAGTATTGTCTGGCTCATCACTGGCAACCCATTAAAGACTGAAGTCATAACAAATTAGCAAACATTTCATTGTCAGATGTCATATTCTGCAGAGTACACCTGTGAATGTGACACCATCTTTGCTGGCAACTAAGTGTGTTTCAGCTAGTTTCATAAAGTGACACCATTTATTGGCCTTTGCCCACCACTGATGTGTGCCTTTTTGCAGATGTCTTGCTCTAACAGGAGCTAGGGGTCTTACCATGACACGCATGTCAATGCAAGCATACCTTGTCCCTTAGGACTTCCGGGTATTTCAGTGTAAGAGCCGTAGGTGTCACTGACATGCATAATAGTTGCCACTGCAGTTATCTGCACATGGCCCTGTCAAAGACAGCACTGTACCTATGGCACTACAAGACGACTACCAGAAGAACATGCTGGCCAGATCCTGACAGTATTAATCACACATATACATAGCTCATTGACTCCTGCATATTGTGGACATGCAACATGTTTTCATATGTGTTAGGACAGCCCTGCCAATGTGTGCTATGCTGCTATTTCCCTGCAAACATACATGTTGCTGCATTTCTGTGGCTATATGGGGGGCACACCTGTCAACTGTACACATTTGCACAGACTGTGCTGATATTTGCTTTACATTTTGGTTCCATTTACCATACTATTGTGCCCTGTCTTGGGGACTAGAGGCATATCAGTAAAGACCACAGGTCAAATTGTAATGGCATACATTTGAGTTTCAGACTTCTTACCCTTTATAGCCTTACTGCAACTGCAAGAACTGCGGTGCTATCACTGTGTAAGCCTGTAGGGGGGTAATTCAACATTTCTGCCATTTGTGGGCCTTTGCCAGACATTTCCCTCTGTTTTTTCTACAGCTGGCTAGCTTTGTGGGCCTGAGGGGTGGGTATGGGACCCCCTGACATCCATGCCTGTGACCTATGAACCCCCCCCCAGTTAGTTGGCTCCACACATATACTGCAATGGGATTTGCCACCTTGGGTACTACTGCATAGTGTGGGGAGGCCAGTATTGGGCAGACATTTCCTGGTGTCCCACATAGCTGTCAGTTGCCTGCTGCTATCCCACTAGGCCACCCCATTCCCTTGCATGCATGCAGCATTACCATAGATATGCTACTAAAACATATTAATCCATTCATTTATTGTTAAGAAGACTGACTTACCTTGTGCCTGCAGCAGTTGATAGGACAGTGCTTGAGGGCTGTCTATATTTGATGCACACAGTACACAGCCTATACATGGTAGGTTACAGGTAATGTGATATGTGCATCATTCATTTTACTGTGTGTGTGAGTCAGAGAGAGGTGTCAGTCCCTGGGGCCCCTACAGTGTGAGTGTGTGTGCTTTGCATTGCCTCTTTGCCAAGGCCTGAGCATACTGGGCCCACCTCCATCTGCCTACAGGAGCAGGCTCAGGGGCCTACTCCTCTGAGTACCTCTGTGCCTGTGGGGACCTTGGCAATGGTGGTGGGCTGTGTGGCTCTTCCCTGTGCTGTTCCTGCTGCAGCTGTTTCCGCAGGATCATATTGTGTGGCATGGCACATACTATGAACATGTGTGCACATGTGGCTGGAATGTACTGCAAGCATCCACCAAATATGTCAAGGCAGTGGAACCATGACTTGAGCATCCCAAACGCAAGCTCTACAATGATCCTGGTTTGTGTGTGTGCCTCATTATGGTGTTCTTGTGTGGGTGTGTGTGCATTTCTGATGGGTGTCATCATCCACGGCTCCAGTACATAGCCAGCATCCCTCACTAGAAGGCCATGTGGGATGCCCACACTGGCAAATGCCTGGTACAGCTGTGACAAATGCCACATGGTACAGCTGTGACAAATGGGAGTTGCATTAGCTTCCAGGGCTGCCAGCACACACATTCATGATAATGCCCTGGGCATTGCACATGACCTGGCAGTTGATGGAGGGGAAGCCCTTGCGGTTTATGTAGACCCTACCGTGTTCACTGGGTGGTGCTTAGATGTTGATGTGCATGCAGTCTATTGAACCCAGTACCTCCGGGTATTCTGCCACATGGTGGAAGAGATGCATATTGCTGGACCTCTCCTTATGGGTGTTGGGGAAGTAAATGTGCTCACCTGCATGTGGTAGCTTGGTATGCAGGAACTGGTGGAATACCCTGGATGTAGATGCCTGTGATACCCCCATTGATGTCCCCAGTAGGTCTTTGGAAAGTACCTGTAGCTAGTATTTTTAAGGCTACACATACCTTGGTATCCACTGGGATGGGTTCCCTTCTGTTGGCTTTGAGTCTGAGTTGGGGCTGGCACAGCTCAATGATTTGATGTAGTATGTCTCTGTCCACCCTGTAGTGCTCTACTATCTCCAGATCTTGTAGCCCCTGGTAAGTTACACTGGGTCTGAACACTCTTCTCCTCCTCCTCGGTCTGTGGCAGTTGTCAGCATTATCCTCCTCTCCACCCTCCAACTCTAGCACATACTGATGGATCAAAGCAATGGCAGCCCTTAACATTTTTCCGGTTAAAATTCCCCCATATGTGTACACCAATGGTGCAGAGTTTGTGGGAAAATAGAGACAGTAAGGTCCTTTCATAATTTATATTGTTGTGCTGCAGATGCTGTCTGTTTGATTGGCTGACTATGATGCAATCAACCTGCTAGCTATGTAATTAGTACTTGATTGCTTTTATTCTATTTCCCTTTTTTCTACTTTTTTTCCATTCCCATTTCCTCCCCTTTAAAGCCCTGATGTGCGCCGCACAAACACTGTGCCCAAATGTAAACAGTCCTGCTATTTCCAGGTTTTTTTTCTAGACCCGGTGCACACTGCACAAACCTGTTTAGCTAATGTAAACACTGAGAAATGGCCCTCCCTGGACATGAACATGGTCTTCATTTCATGGAATAAGTCAATACAGCCTCAGACTAGCCCCCTTGCTTAGCTGTGCTTAGCTAAGCTTATCTGGGGGCCATGGAGCTTCACTGTGCTTACACCATGCATGACACACCCCCTTTTCATGTCTGCTGCTCCTCCTGCTTATACGATCATGTTATAGCACCTACATGGTTAGGTGCAGTTTGGCACTTAGAATATTTTTGTGATTCAGTAAATTTCCCCACATTTGCATACCCCATTGCCTTAATCCCTCATTACTGCACTACACCAGTGCATTTCCCCTTAGTAACCACTGTTCCCTGGTATTGTTTTGATTCTGCATGTCATAGACTATAATGGCAAAATGCAGATTTCCCTTAAAATTGTGTTTTCAGATTTTTTTTTTATTTTCATCAAGATCCCGTTTGCGCACCGCTGCTCTATGCTTAAATGACCAAGATCGGCCAAAAAAAAATAAGTTTTATTTTTAGTAAAATGAAACACTTTTCCGTGCCAATGGCCATATAGCTGGCCATTGGCATGCCTAAAGATTATAATATATGCTTTTATTTAAGCTGTCATGCCTCCGTTTTAATTTTTGCAGAAATGAATTCGGCTAGTAGCCAAATGCATTTCTGCAACTGACACTATTCTTGCACGGATGCCTGCCTGCTTGCTGAATTGCTAATTCATCTCATTTGCATGGTTTTCACCTGCAAATGAGGTAATTAGCATTATGTAGTGGTGTCTGTGCAGGAATAGTGTAGGCAGGCTCGTGCACGTCAGAACAGTAGTTTACTGGATTGTTTGGCGGCCATAATCGGTGCAGGAATGGTTGCACTGTTCCTGCACAGAGATTTCACTTTATTGAATCCCAGGGATGGTCTTTTTAATTGCCTTCATTGCAGAGCAGGTAGAAAAACAGGATTTTGCTAGATGTTCAAGGTTGTAGTGCTTAAATATTTACAGGCTATTATATCTTCAGAGCTGTAGACCTTATAAAGTCCTTGACTATCCTGTCTCCTCAATCTTGCTGGGTAAGATAGTTGTTGATTTTTCTCATTTGTCAGTCAATAGTAGCTGTCACTTCAAAGAATTAGTAAAGAAAGTGACAGCAGTCTGTATTACTGATGCCATACTTAATGCTTTAGTTATGTGGCTAAAAGCAACACTTCAAAGGCTGATAACCACAGTATTTACCAATCTGTTTGTATAGTGATGCAGTTCAGCAAATCTATATTCTTTATATAAGGATTTCTCCAAAAACTAATGCTTTGCAAAAGGGTTTCACTTTTGCTGTTCATAACAATTTCAGCAAAAGACAGCATCTGAAAATGCATTTTTCCACATACCCCTGTCCTGACTTAAAAAGCATACAAATCTGGGCAATGTGACCAGTTATATTGATAAAACAACTTCAAGCACATATAAAAAAAATATAGCTTCCAGCCTTCAACCATAACAGTAATAAATAATGCAAAACATTTTGGCTGCATTGCAAATGTTCACGAAATGACTTAATTACTGCCAGGAAAGTCTAAGCATATTGACCACTGCAGAACCAACAACCTGGAGCAACGCACCACCACTCACCCCAATTTAAATAGCACTCCAGAAAGAAAGGGGAAAGAGGGGTTCCTTCACCCAAGTAGACCCCTCTCACACTGCCTCAAAATTACCCCTTCAATCAAGTCACATACTAAAATGAACCAGTAAAAGGGGGGAGGGGAAGACAGAGTAGTTGTGTACAGGACACCCATGCCAGGAGGAAAGGATGGGTGTGTACCAGGTATCCATGCCAAAAAGCCAAGCCCACCCTCAGATCTACCTATAAAAAACTTTATTCCTTCCCCCCTCTTACCTTACATCACTTCCTATCCTCTTGCCTACAGACCTTCCACTTCCTACTTCCTCCCTTCCACAATCACTCTTCCCTTCCTGAAACATGCCATCCATATCACCAGAGGCAAATATATATGGGCAGTGACCATTAAAGATGACTACAAAATAAGTGTATTGGATGGTTTAATTTCACCAGCTGTTTGTGTTTCTAGTACCATGATAGAAATGGGCTCCATTTCTAAGTCAGGGTATGAATTAAGTTGATGGAATTAATATTGCTTCAGTCTTTGATGTTAGCCAAGAATGCTCTTCTCACCACCTGCAATGTGCCAAGAATTACCAACTTCTACAGAGGTTTACATGTATTGGTAGCATATTTAAGTAAGTGCTGATTAGCTGTGGTCATGTAGGCTGATGACAGATTCCATTCTGAAGCTATGTTAAATGTGAATAGGAATACATCACTTTCATGATTTGTGGTACAGAGACAAGTAATGAAAAAAAATGCACAGAAGGCTTTCTGGGTACTAAATTATATATGTTAGGTATTAGAGGTAGAAAAAAAGAGTTGTGGGATAAAGATCACTACATTAGATAGTGAAACTTTCCGTTAATTTGTTAATAAGGTGCTCTCAATAAACATAAGTGCCTGGTTTTGTGAGTTACCTGAGAGCACTGTCTGGTTAAATGAGTTACTAAAAGTCATACAATCTACATGTAAGACACAGAGAGACAAATGCACGACAACACAGCAATTGTTCATGAACAGCTCAGAGTCTTAAATCACTGTGCTAAACTATAACACATATATACGAACAAACAACAGGAAACGGTTCTTCCTCTTACAGAACAGCAACTGTAACTTCTGTGCATCATTTAAAATAACATCCAGTCTGTGAGTTATAGTCAGCACTGCTAGAATTGTAACTCACAGCCTCTTCTTGCCTACAAGTATGATCCTAAGGAAGCGACATAGTAAGAGCAAAACTCCAAGGCCATACCTGAGCTCTACATAGCTGGTTATCAGTGATTAAATATAAACAAATATGATTTTGTGTGTGTGTGTGTGTGTGTGTGTGTGTGTGTGTGTGTGTGTGTGTGTGTGTGTGTGTGTGTGTGTGTGTGTGTGTGTGTGTGTGGTGTTAAAGAAAGAATGATACACAAAAATGGATCTGGCATATGTCATACAGATTCCAAAGAAGATTTCAGAGAATTCAGTCCCCTCAACTCATACACACATAGACACGCGCACACACACACACACACACACACACACACACACACACACACACACACACACACACACACACACACACACACACACACACACACACACACACTGCACGCATTCATTTAAAGTATCATCTTTTAAATAATGGCAGGCTATTCCCTGCAGCTGGCATCATAAACAGCTGTGTCTGCCAAGTAAGTAATCCAAATGTTAAGTTACTTAAAACAGTGACTGGTGTCATGTGCACTGCTATCTTATCAGTGAAGTGATAGCCTTATAACATTGGAAGTGTTTGGAGGGTATGGAGTCTTTGCTGCAAGGGCATCAGATACTATATAGCTAAAAAGACACAATGCAAGTAAAAGATACAATTCCCTGCAGCACAGATTGGCAGCCAGCAGGAATGTGGTCAGATAAAAATGTATTCAATGAAATTTAATTTAGAAGAGAAATTACTGCAAAAGTGATTTCATGCAGCAATGAAGATGCAAGTATGAATGAAGCTAAAAAAACTTGCTTCGGAATCTATTAATAAAGAACTAAAGAGCATCACTTGCTGATCACTTGGGACTAAATTATACATTATATTTGCTAATCAGTGTCTAATTTGATAATATAAATGCAGCTCACATTACATTTATCACTTTGTGGCAGCTTGTGGGTCACACGCTCCCCAAAGGGGAAAATGTGAGTGTAAGCACTGACCCAATGTCACTAACAAATGTTGAAATTCTAGAGTGTCAGCAGTTCACAGTAGGAGTCTGCACAGAAACAGCATGCAATGAGGTACTTGTGCATGACTTTCAACTTAAGCAGCATAGCTGAGTTTGCTGGCATACTGTCAGGAACTCTAATAAATCCTGGTATACATCAGTGACAGAGCACATTGTGGCAAGTATTAACAAATGAACTGTCATAAAACTATTAAGGAGCTATGTTACTAAGGGGCCTGATGTTTCTGGTGATTATATAAGCTGAGGAGTCCTGCTGCCTTCATATTCAATACAGTTATAAAATATTTTTAATACAATTCCAATTACTCAATAAGCTCTTGGGACAGATGCACTGGCAATATGAATTAAGAAAAATAAAGTTGTTAATTATCATTGGTCATTTTAATCAGTTGAACCTTTGGTGCATTATTCATGATAACACTGGGCATATACACCTATCAGCAAAACTTGTATTATTTATAGGATTTTCCCGTTAAGTCTCTTTTAATGATATTAATCTACCAAAAAAATACACTTTCATTGACTAGTTTGAATTGAATGACACTAATACAATCTGATTCCTTACTATTTTGTTAAACTAAATGAAGTATACTGTATTAAATGCATTTAGAAAAGCATGTTGATATTTGGGGTGGTATTCATAGACTGAGGCTTTGCATTTTTGTAGTGATGCTCCATGAAGAGTGGTGCTATGTGGATATACAACTCCTAGACTTTCAGCCTGAATAGAAAAATGTGAAGGAATTGTTGTAAACATGCCCCCCTCCCATCACAAAAGCATAATATGATTAATGCATAAGCAATAGGGGGGATGGCTAATAGGCTGATAATGCTTCTTACATGTATGTGCGTGACTACAATTCATATACATCAATCTATAACAAACTCACTTGCATACTTAGTGTGCAAATAGCTCTGAACATATGACAGTAAACAGTAGTTTACCAGAAGAGTATGGAGATAGAATGGGGAGATTGGTTGGGTGCTTATGCATACCTGGACATTGTAATGATGGGGTCACTTGCATAAATGTTTCATTTTGGTCCTTTTGCATTCCTGGACATTTTATTGAAGGGGTTGCTTGGATGAATGTTTCGTTTTGGTGCTTTTGCATACCTGGACATTTTATTGAAGGGGTCACTTGGGTGAATGTTTCATTTTGGTCCTTTTGCATTCCTGGACATTTTATTGAAGGGGTCACTTGGATGAATGTTTCGTTTTGGTGCTTTTGCATACCTGAACATTTTATTGAAGGGGTTGCTTGGGTGAATGTTCCATTTTGATGCTTGTGTATACCTGAGCATACTCCTTAAGGACTCACTTGGGTGAAAGTCTCATTTTGGTGCTTGTGTATATCTGGACATACTTCTTAAGGGGTCTTTGGGGAAATATTGCATTTTGGTGCTTGTGCATATCTGGACATTTTACTGAGGGGTCACTTGAGTGAAAGTTTCATTTTGGTGCTTGTGCATACCTATACCTACTGTACTTCTTAAGGGGTCACTTGGGGAAATTATTCATTCTGGTACTTAACTTGGACATACTCCTTAAGGGATTACTTGGATGAAAGTTTCATTTTGGTGCTGTGCACACCTGGACATATCCTGAAAGGGTAGGTTGGGGAAAAAATTAATTCATGTGTCAGGGAAGTGTTTGTGCATACATGGTCAGTGTGCTTTACTGACAGCTTGCAAAATAATTTACTTTGTATTATTTTAGTGCTTGTGTATAGCTAAGGAAAACTGATGAATGGGTTGTTGGGTGATATACTTCATTTGTGTGTCTGGAAAGTGCTTGTTCATACTTGGACAAACTATTGGTTAGTGGATTGCAACTCCAATATCAAAGGCAAAGCATTGCTTTTTACAATGGATGCTTGTATCAAGTGGATTTTGGACTACGAATTGCAAAACCACCTCATTAGCATACTACACTTTACAACATTTCCCATTTACATCTCATTATTTTAAAGACCATTTGCATTAGCATAAATGGCCTCTATTAATCTCACTTTTGCTACGATCATTTGTAATCATCAGGAATGCCCCTATCGCATTTGTGCAAGTGACTATAAATACTGACCTTGAATGGCTACACCCTTAATATGTATTCAGTTGAAAAGTGTCTTTGCATTTTCATTTACCATTACACAACATACATTTTTTATGCAATACCTCTTTAAGCATGATAAGTGACAAATGTAAAGAATGTCTACATTTTTTTCTGATATTAAAATATAAGGTGCATGACTGTAGCAAACTAGTGATATTTTATCACTGCTTAATTACACAGCTTGATTTTCTTGTCTTTCACTTTTTTCAAAGACTGCAATAGGGAACTTCATATGATTCCAAGGTAACACCTTAGTCTGAATGGATTCTACTTTTATGAGTTTGCTCATGGATATTGGTTTTATACAAAGATGGAGAGAGAAGCATCATTAGATCATATAAACTGAATACTTTGTTTGGAAATGTGGTTCTTAATTTTCTGTACTCATGATACTGCAATCCATACAAATCCTTATGTGCTACTATAGGACTACACTGTCCCCCAGATTCACTAATCTTCCATGCAGGACTAGCGTAGTCCAGCACGGAAGTGCCCATGTAGGAGAAGGACTGCAGCGCACCATGCATATTAATGAATGTGCGCTGCCCGACCTCCCAGTCATACACGGAGCATGTATGAGTGCAGGGGGCGTGTCTGAGAGCAGAGCTCTCGGAATAAACATGCCCCTGCAATGTAGAACAGCAGAAAGTGGAAATAAATGAGTGAGACCGCTCATAGGTGTCCGCATATCCCCACCAACAGTCCCCCATGTGTACAACAGCAACAGGACACAAAAATCAAACGATGAAACCCCTTTATTTATTTATTTTTTTAATCCGAGTACAGCTAACCATAGGTGCGTGGGTGTGCCCAATGCTTAGCTACGGTTAAAGCAGCTTAAAAGGCTGAAGAGGATAACTAGGAAGATATATATACAAATGAAGCAGCACAGCAATATGTAGTGGGCAGAGCATTCACCTAACGAGCAGGCATGCCCGGTTCGAGTCCCACTGCAGCACAGTCTATTTTACATGGCAAAGTATGGTATAACCTATATTTTTATTGCAAAACCCACTAAATAACATATATTTATGAACTGGAGTACTGCCAGAAATGCACATGTGAAGAGTCAGTGTGATAATGAATAAGGCAGTAGTAAGGAGGTGTAAGCACAGATAAGCAGTAGTAAGCATATGTAAGCACTAGTAAGTGTGTTTAAGTGCGTTTGCACAGGGGTAAGAATTGCCTACACAGATTAAGCAAAGTAGAAGCTAACTGAGTGTAAGAAACTATAACCTGAAATAAGCAGTGCTTACCATGGTGCAAACCCACGTAAACCCACTTCCAACTGCTTTAAAGTGCCTTAATCACTCTGTATCCAATGGGCCTTTGTCTGCCCAGCAACAAAATAAACAGCCATGCAGGTCTCGAACCCAGGACCCTATACAGCAAAAGCCCAATAGCTATCCACCAAGCCATCACAGAAGCATGGAAGAATGAGGTAGTAGTAAACATGTCCTAACCATAGTATAACCAAACTGAACCTGTGAAAGGCATCGGTATGCAGTCATATGTGCCATAACCGACTACATAACATAAATATGTGAACTAGAGTACAGCAGTAAGCCCAGAAGTGAGGTGTACTTGTAATAGAGTGTTGAAGTCTCCAATAAAACATAAGGACACCACAGAGTGTATGTTCACATCAATCAGGGCTACTAGGCATACATATAAAGTGTAATGAATAATAACACAATGCCAAAAAGGCATTATAATGAATGTCTACTGTAGGCAACACCAAACATTGCACAGGCCAGCTTAGGAAGTGTGAGCAATGTGTAGACCAGCTAAGTCTTTGTGCCCAGTGGTATACCCCTTTAAACAATGCCAACTTTAGGTAAGCAGGTTTGCCCATAGCTTAGCCTTTTCTAAACTGGCCAGTCATGGAAAAGTGCAGGAAATCCACCCTACTTAAACCCAAGAGGTGGGAATACAGCTCATAACTGGTTGTAGCTTCCCATTGCAGGTACTATGGCAGCAAGGGGAGAAGGAGTGCGCTTCCAGGTGCAGTGCTGGTGCATCCAGGAGTCCAAGGTCATGGCTGGGCTCCTAGTTAAGGACCATGCACAGAGACTGCTGCAAGGCCAGTACCAGGGCTCCCAATATAAGAAAGAGGCCTGGGACCATCTTGCCCGTGACCTCACCAGTGCCACTGGCATACCCCAAACTAGTGAGCAGGTCAGGCACCACTATGCTGACCTGAAGCAGCTGAAGTGGGACTTCTTGGAGGAGTGGCTCCAAGAGGCAAGAGCATCAAAGGGTGTCCCAGCCATGTGTAAGTATCAGTCCACTACCTGTTTAATAATTGCCAGCTCTGGTATATCATGGATAGGTATTGCTAAATATTCCTCTTATGTCCCCCACAGCTGCAATGGAATGGGCCATGAACCAGGAGGCCCACATCTGCCACCTGGCGTGGTTGCAACATAAGACAGGTTAGTAATACTAATGCTTTAAATGTCATAGGAAATAAAAATAAAAGTAGTAGTAAAGTAATTGCTAGTATAAAACCTGTATTGTTCAAGGCTAGTGCTGCATACACTAGAGAATATGGCAGGACGAGTCTCATATTGTTAGTATGGCAATAAAAGTGTAATACCCTGACAAAACAGGTCTAATTGCTGGACTGTATGTGTATATTTTGGTGTCATATGGTAATGAAGATTTGCAATCATGTAATAGT